>NC_090649.1:46330640-46375640 GCF_040937935.1 Hyperolius riggenbachi | reverse complement strand
ACCAGGGAATCACTGGCTGCCAGAATATCTCTATCCCCTCTGTTAAGGAGATAGTCCCTGCACAGCCGAGGGCCACCTGCTCCTCAGGTGGTCTCTGGCCTAAGTTATCTGTGTCTCCCGCCCCACGGGAGATAGCTTACAGTTGCACCAAACACTTACACTTTATTAGGGGTCCAGAGGTTAGTCATACTGGCATTATTGGTGATTCTGCAGATCATCCATAATCAAGTATACATCTGTATTGTTGATGATTCTGCAGATCATCAACAATTAGATTCTCTCTGTGTGCTGACACCAATCGTTACAATTACTCTCTCTATTACCAGTAGGTCCCTAATATTAAACTACAAAAGGCAGAATGTTGTCCCACGGTATGGTCACCCGCTATTAAATGTAAAGCGGAACCTCACTGGGACAGCTGCATCCATATATAACATATATTATTAGTAGACCCAGATGGACGAAGTATTATTAGTTTTCTCAACACATTTCGTGAACATAGGATAAGGTACAGTTCACTTCTTCAGGAATAGCATATTTTTCCAGGCTTATGGGGTATAAAGACATAGTAGCTGGCTATGCATGCAGATGACCAAGAGCAGGTGTTTATCTCTTCATGACATAAGCCAGTTCTGGTACCCTTTAAATCTCAGCAGTGATTCTAAACTGTCACATGTCACTGTTTGGTTTTATCACATGATCATTACTCTTAGTATGCTAACATATATTAACTCAACACTGAATAATTCTATCAGCATGTTCTCTGTTTCAATCTGCTCTTATTTAAAGCAAACCTAGACTTGGGCAGCACGGTGGTGTACTGTGCCTGGGGCAAGAGACCCGCCTGCCCCCCCCCTAGATCCGTCACTGGATAGCACTCTCGCCTTGCAGCGCTGGGTACCCAGTTCAGATCCCAGGGCATTATCTGCGCAGAGTTTGTATGTTCTCCCTGTGTCTGTGTGGGTTTCTTCCTGGCAATCTGGTTTCCTCCCACATCACAAAAATATACAGATAATTAAATTGGCTTCCTCCACACAACACACCCTAGACTCTGCCAAATGAATATGGTAGGGATTAGATTGAGAGCTCCTCTGAGGGACAGTTAGTGACATCACTATACATTGGGCTTGATTCACAAAGCGGTGCTAACCTACTTAGCACGTCTAAAGTTTTTAGACGTGCTAAGTAGGTTAGCACCGGATTTCTCAATCAGATCGCGTGCAAAGTTTTGCGCGCATAAAGTCCTATGCGCGCGCTAAGTCCCATAGGCTTTAATGGGCACTTCACGCGGAGCGCCCTGCGCTCTGTGCAGTGCACGCGTAAAGTTTTACGCGCATAAAGTTTTGCACGCAAAAAGCTCGTTTAGATGTGCTAAGGGGGTTTTCACAGGCGTGCTAACAGTTAGCACCGCTTTGTGAATCAAGCCCATTCTGTGCAAAGTGCTGCAGAATATGTTGGCTCTATATAAACAACAATAACTTCCACTTTTATGAATCAATGGGATTGATTCACTAAACCATTAACACTCCTTATTAGAGTTAACACACCTTATCACAGTTAACACGCTTTATCAGAGTAGCATTGCGAGCGCTATGAACTTATGCCTGCTAATTGGCAATGACGAGATCTCCACTCGTCCTGCCCTGAGCCCCTGCGATTCCAATCACTTTAAAGGACATTATCCCCGCACTTTGGACTTGATTCACAAAATCATGCTAACTCATAGCTCGGTTGCGTTATGTGTTTATCGCGCAATGTAATGTGCAAAGTTTTACGCATGTAAAGTTTCGCGCTCACGCGGTAACAAAGGTCTTCACATGTTAAGGCTGCAAAATGCGCATAGTGCGGCTGTGCTATGAGCTAGCATGGTTTTGTGAATCAAGCCCTAAGTGTGGGGAAAAGGTCCTTTAAAGTGATTGGACCCGCAGGGGCTCAGGGCAGGCTGAGTGGAGATCTTGTCATTGACAATTAGCAGGCAAAAGTTCGTAGCGCTTGCTATGCTACTCTGATAAGGCGCGGTAACTGTGATAAGGCGTGTTATCTCTGATATGGAGTGTTAATGGCCGTGCTATGGGTTTAGTAAATCAACCCCTATGTATCCAGTAGAGGACTGGCCAGGGGGGAAGGAGGGAGATCCAGTGTAAAAGCCTAGATCCTTGGATCTGAGCAGTGCTGACTCTGCCCCTTCCACAAGCTCTGTGTTGCATCTTAGAAAACCCTGCACTAAGACTGCTTTTACACAGGAGGCGGCAATAGCAGCATAGGGGGCGATATACAGGCTGGGAACGCGAAGAATCACTCACGTTCCCATGCCTGTCGTCCGGTGACGGCCAAACCGGAAGTGCTCGCTGGCGGGTCCTGGGACATTGGAGCGGAGCTGCGAGGGCACCGATTGGCTGCTGGGGGATGAGGGAAGCCCCAGGTGAGTAAATCTCATTTTTTACAGTTGACTTAAGGTTCACTTTAATCAGTTGCTCTCAGTTATAACTGAAAGAAAACTGGATTTCAAAGTAATGCCCATGTTTTCCTATGGCACAATTTCCACTTGGGCCTTGATTCATAAAGCATTACCGCATACGTTATCGGCCAAGCGGTAAATTACCGCATGGTATGTTGTTGATAGTGGATGCATAAAATGTAACGCATGTTTTATGTATGTTTTACGCATATTTTACCGCATGCGGTAATAGTGCGGTAATGAAAACGTTGTTTGGGTCGGTAAACTGAGTGAAGTGTGTTCATGAAAAAAAAAGGGGGAGTAAGGAAGCCAACAAAGACCTGGCGAGTTTGCTCTACACAGTAGCATTTTAGGCGACAAATGAAGCCCTTTCAACCTAATGTTATGGAATTATTAAGGATACAGAGGAGGAAGGGTGGTTGCAATATCACCCAGGCTTTTAGAAATTTACAGAGCTAGATAATTTATAAGAATAATTATATATATATATATATATATATATATATATATATATATATATATATATATATATATATATATATATTATACTATAACAATCATTTATAATTTATACAAAATAAGTCACGTGTGTCTAAAACTGCCCACTTCTACCCAGCATGCACCTTGTCATTAGGAAGTCAGCGGCAAACTAGCACACTCAGCAAATTATACCGACAGCTTTCCGCACCACACCACTCACTTACCGGCTGCTATCGCAATCACCTCGCATTCGGAATTTTTTTCATGAATTCACTGCAAAAACCCTCATTTACCGCTAGCGGTAATTTCCTGCCCTTCTCTGAACTACCGCACTCACTTTTATGAATTGAGGCCTCGGATGTGTTTTAAGTGAAAGCTTTTTCACAATGCACTTCTATGGAAAAATGCTTGCCAATGAACGCATACTGACGCACACTATTGCATATAAACGCATTAAGTGTAAAAGGGCCCTTATTCGACAGTCATTTGTACGCTGCCTCCCTTCAGCCTGCAGTAAACAGGGATAAGCTTCTGATCCTCAGCAAGACTGGTGAGCGCAGTTTGTTTGCAAACTTTAATCCCATCCACAATGCCGTGTTTATCTTCCCTACTGATTCAACTGATCGGACATTGCCACCCACCTTGCCATGTCTGATGAGCACTGAGCAGTGACACATATATTGGCGAGGGAGTGAGGCCAGTGTCTGTGCATGCTTCCTCAACCTTTTGAGGTTCCCTTTTACCAACAAATTCCCCCCTTTTTTGTGCATTTGAACATGTTTCTTTCACAAGAAAATTTAACTTTATTGGTCTCATAATTTTCTAAAGCTGCGTACTCACCACCCGACAGCGCCTGCGACGTCCCCTTGACAACGGCCGGTCAGTGACACCTCTTCCTGTCAGCGGGTTGAAGTTTTGGGTCATTGACAGCGACAGGGAGGTGCCTTTTCAGCACCCCCCCCCCTCTCGCCTGTCACCCAGAGCGCCACACCCCTTGCGCCTTAATGTTAGTACACCACTGGCCTAGGGCTCTATTTCATCTTAATCCTTTTCTGGTAATGAGTCACTGTCCGATGTTGGCTTTCCGCCATGCTCTCCAGCTAATACCAGACATAAATCTGAAGAACATTAAACAGCACATCTTCCTTCTCACACTACAAACAGCGCAATATTGACAGGACACAGGTGTCATTGTTATGTCTTTTCCGGAAATAATAAAAAAAAATGGAAACTATACCGATTGGTTTGACTGTGAAAGCAGGCCCAAATCCAACTACAAACTTTTTGTGTACAGACAGCGCACGCTATGGCCTCAATTCACTAAGCTTTATCAAACACTTTATCAAACGTTTGATAATTTACCTCATGGGTAAAATCTAATTATGAATTCTCTAAGGTGTTATAGATTTATTGAATGCTTTATCGATAAAACGTTCAATAAATCTATAACACCTTAGTGAATTCAAAATTAGATTTTACCCATGAGGTAAATTATGAAACGTTTGATAAAGTGTTTGATAAAGCTTAGTGAATTGAGGCCTATGTGTACTCTTATTTGCACCAATAACATATAACTTTGTGCATGCAATGCTTCTGTTGCATGATACAGAACCAGCTCAAGCTCTGAATGCATAAAGTGGAGTAACACAAATTGCGTAACTTGCTATGTAAATTGTGAATCCCAATAAACTTAATATGTGTTGTCACTGTCAGCAAAAGTTTACCAAGCTTTTTTGAATACATCCAATTTTGTGTTAAAGAGACTGTGAAGCGAGTCTCAATCCACTTTTTTAAATTTTATTAATGTAAAGCACTTTAAGCCCTGCTAAACCGCCGCATCCCCGCAGCACAAAAAGGGGTTTATACCCCTAAAATCCCTTCTGCTCAGTCCGGGGAGCACTTCCTGCTTGAGGCAGAGCTTAGGGCTGTAGCTCTGCCTTTTCACGCGTCAATCCCCACCTCTCCCCGCCCCTCTCAATCTTCCTTCACTGAGAGGGGCGGGGAGAGGCGGAGATCTGGGGGAAGATAGACGCACATGGAGGCAGAGCTGCGGCTCAAAGCTCTGCCTCCATGAACAGCAAAATCCACGACCAAGAAAGTCGTGGATTTTGCACAGGGGATTCGGGTGGTATAAACCCGTCATTTTGCCGCAGGGATGCGGCGGTTTAGTAGGGCTTATAGTGCTGAACATTAAAAAAGTGGAGTTAGACTCGCTTTAGAGTCTCTTTAAAGAGAACCAGAGAGGATAACAGCAAAGCTTTTATACATACCTGGGGCTTCCTCCAGCCCCATATGCACGGATCGCTCCCATGCCGCCGTCCTCCCCTGCCTAGATCCGCCGGTCCCAGTCCCGTCATTACTGCCAGTCGGCCGACGGATGCGACCAATTCTCCGCATCACAGGGGCTCCCTCCATACACTTACGCGTGCGGGTGCCTACTGCGCAGCCGCATGTGTAAGGGTATGGAGGGAGCCCCTGTGATGCAGACAATTGGCCGCGTCCGCCGGAAGTGACGGGACCCGGTAGCGGCGATAGAGGAAGCGGAGGATGGCGGCGTGGGAGCGATCCAGGCTTATGGGTCTGGAAGAAGCCCCAGGTATGTATAAAAGCTTGTTCTATTTTCACGCTCCATTCCTCTCTGGTTCCCTTTAAAGAGGCCCTGTAGTGACATATAATAGAATGCAATGATTCAGGGTACCCACTTTTTCAGTAATCTTCCTGGCAGGGACAGTTCTAGACTTTTTGCTGCCTGAAGAAAACTTTGGAGGATGTGCCACTGCTACTATCAGACGTCACTGCTGCTGATCGAGTGCAGTGATTGACCTTATGACGGAGCCATGGTCCCGCCCACAAAACCATCAGCACCATTTAGGAGCAGCGTCGGCTGTGATTGGCCAGGCTGGTGCCAGGCCAGCACCGCCGCCTGATTGGTTGCATGCCAAAACTTCCCCTCTGACTGGCCATGGTAAACTCTTTCCCGGCGATGGGGTTTTACCAGAACATGCCTTGTAGGTAGGTTTTACCTACAAGCATGTATATATTGACACCTCACCTGCCTATGTCATAGGAAGGGCCGCAGGTGCCATCCTCCCAGTGATTTCATAATGTAGGCTGTTTAGCTATGCAAAGTTCTCCTCCCAGAATATTCTGAGAGAGCAGGTATTACTTCTTCTGGCTTCAGAACAGGGAGCAAACAAACATTCTGCAGAGCAGCACCTGACAGCTGTAAATATGTCGCTACCTGTGATACATTTCAGAATGAAAAGCAGGGTGAGTAAAGATTTTACAATAGTCAAACATCGACTAAATAATGTATAAAGTATTATTTATAATTTATATATTATTAGTATATGTAATTTTATTAATTACATTTTTTTTCAGTACAGTTATTCTTTGAGACAAATAAGAGACATCATTCACAAGATAAACAAACAATCTTATTCAACTCCAATGTGTTAAATTAGAAAACAATTTAAAGGGATACTGTAGGTGGGTCGGGGGAAAATGAGTTGAACTTACCCGGGGCTTCTAATGGTCCCCCGCAGACATCCTGTGCCCGCGCAGCCACTCACCGATGCTCCGGCCCCGTCTCCGGGTCACTTCTGGAATTTCTGACTTTAAAGTCTGAAAACCACTGCACCTGTGTTGCTGTGTCCTCGCTCCCGCTGATGTCACCAGGAGTGTACTGCGCAGGCACAGACCATACTGGGCTTGTGCTATACCCTCCTGGTGACATCAGCGGGAGCGAGGACACGGCAAAGCAGACGCAGTGGTTTTCAGACTTTAAAGTCAGAAATTCCAGAAGTGAACCGGAGGCGGGGCCGGAGCATCAGTGAGTGGCTGCGCGGGCACGGGAGGTCTGCGGGTGACCATTAGAAGCCCTGGGTAAGTTCAACTCATTTTCCCCCGACCCCCTACAGTATTCCTTTAAAGCGGTATAAAACCCTGACATAATATTCAATAAAAACATGTTTTCCTACTTTTTATATGCCATACGGTTAGCACATTTGCTTTTGTGCATAAGTATTAGTATTCAGTTAGAAATTATACGTTCCCAAAGTACACTTTTTTTTCTCTGAGAGCTGCCTTTGCATTTTATCTATAACTTCTTTATTCATCTTCTAACGTAAGCAGACATACTTTCTGATTGTCTGACTTTGTTCAGCAGAGCCTGCAGTGTCAGGGAAGTGTTTATTTACATTTCTCACTTGATACAATGAAATACAAGATAACATTATCTCCAGTTCGGATGCGTCCAGCTTTGCTGGCAGGGAACTTCTAAGTCCTGTGTGTAACCCTTTGAAAGCTGTTCTAGTAAAAAAAAATGCTGATTGTATTTCTATATAATATGCTGTAAATAATCTATTAGAGCAAAGAAGAAATGCTGGGTTTCATTCCGCTTTAAAAGCAAAAAAGAAAAAGAAAAAAAAGAAGAGGAAGGAAAGAAAGGGCAGCTACACTTGTTATGGGTGTGAAGATCAGGATGGCCACACTTGTTTTATGACTCTTATGAAATGGGTCTCAGGCTGTGAAGGGCACCAATGGGAGGCAAGGGAGGGGGTGTGAACATTGAGGGGGGCCCATCAACATTTTTCCTGGTGGGAAGCCGCATGAATTGTAGTATTGCCACTGTCCACCAATGTTCCTTTGAACGTCACTGTTTGATTACTTAAAGAAACATTTTGATTTGTTCCTTTATTTTGTATCTCCTGTTACTTTAGCTGCCCTTTCACTTCTTTTTACTTCTAGGTCTTCTGCATCCCAAGAGTTATCTTCTGGGACTCTGTGAGCTGAAAGCCAGCACACATAGTTTGTAAGGGTTAATAACTCAAAGTTCCACTTCACTCAGATGCTAATTGATAACAGTGCCAGTCCCCTAAAATGATCAGATCGTCTTATGTTTACTATTGCATAAAAATAAAGCAGAAATTTCTATTTCTTTTTTTTTTTTCTATTTACTTAACCACTTTTTCCTCCTGGACGTACTAGCTACGTCCAGGAGGCTATGTGCGCTGCTGTGCGCTCCCGCGGCCAACCGCGCGCGTGCACGTGCGCTCCTGGCCGCAGATCGTTAGCCCAGGAATCAATGAATCGGGCTATGGTGCCCGATCACTGATTCCTCTCCCCCGCAGAAAAAGCTTCTCTCGGAAGCTTCGCTTTTTCTGACTCCAACGTCCCCATGCGTCCCTCTAAGCGTACATGTTACGCTTACAGTGACGTCATGTAAACAAACTCATGGCTGCCATCTTGTGGCCAAAAAGTAAAACTACAACTAAATGTAAAAAAAAAAAAAAAAAATCAACACATATTTACAAAAAAAAATTACTGTTTACATTCCATCCTCCCAAAAATACCCAAATAAAATGTTTAATAAAAAAAAAAAAAAAAAACCCAAACAAACATGTAAATATTTACCTAAGGGTCTAAAATTTGGAAATATCAATGTAAAGATGAAATATTTCTTTTTTTTTAATTATAAGCTTGTAAATAGTGATGGATGCAAAACGGAAAAAATGTACTTTTATTTCCAAACAAAATATTGTCGCCATACATTGTGATAGGGACATCATTTAAACGGTGTAATAACCGGGACAAATGGGCAAATACAATACATGAGTTTTAATTATGGAGGCATGTATTATTTTAAAATGACTGAAAACTGAGAAATAATGATTTTTTCCCCGTTTTTTTCTTACTCTTCCTGTTAAAATGCATTTACAGTAAAGTGGCGGGAGGTGAACATTGCTCGAATGCATAAAGTAAAAACAACTGAAGGCTGAAGTGAATAAAGTAAACTTTTAGTTTTGGGGGGGACTCAAATAATAACCTAGCTAGAGTGAAGCCTCTGGATAGTCTACATTTTCTTCATCTACTTTTAGGACTTTTTAAAAAAATCAGATGATGTTTTAGGTCAAACTCATAGAAAATATTGAAAATAGTTTCACAAACTTTCAAGCACTGCCTACAGGGCCTGGATGTTCAATTAGGCACTGTAGGCTCATGCCTACAGGCCCCTAATGATGAAAATGTGGCTCACTCCCTTCCTCTAGTGCTTCCCTCGTGCCTCCTCTATGCAGAGTCCTGAGCAAAGCGTGAATGAGAGGTTACTCACCTGGCTCTCTTAATTGCACTGACAAGATCTCCCTTCAGCTGGTGGCATCTCTAGCTGCTTAATACTGAGGTTCCTCTAACTACCTAATGCTTGGGGCACCTCTAGCCACTTAATATTGGGGATACTTCTGGCTGCCTAATACTATTACTAAGGGGTACTTGTGGCTACCTATGCTGGGGAAAGATAACAGCTGGACCAGCCAGCATACTTGTGGTGTGGTTCAGCAGGGGGTTTGTGTGGGTCAAAGTCTAGGGTACCAGGACATCTGTGCCTAAAGGCTCCTGTGATGTAAATCTGGGCCTGATTACCGTATATCTGATGTTGTTCTTTCATCCCACCCTCTTATTGCCACACTCAGATGGTGCAATTTGCTTGTCCATTATATTGCACTTGACCCAATACTTGGGTAGCTGGCCAGCTTTGGGTAGAAGTCGCCTCTGGCAATTCTTCATTTTTATTGCCATTTCTAGGAAGCTCTTATTTTGCTAGCAGCGCAGGCTTAACTTATGAACAGCGAACAATGGAATTTTTTTTATTGTGGATTAATTACACAATCCTTATTTGCACGACGTCATTGTGGTGAGCATTGCCTGGCAAATTGCTTAATCCATTTGTATAAGTGTGCTCCAATAATAAAGAGGGTAATTGTTCTATGATTGTCCCGTACACATATATATATATATATACAAACCAATCTGTCATCTGCTTCTAGTAGACTGCAGATCCACTGAAGAGGTGCAAGAGCTACTACTGGGTAAGTCACTCAGGCTGATAAAGTTATTGGGATTGGGATATTCTATGATAGTGTTTTGCTCAAAATGCTCATACCCACCAGAATATTTAGTTAAAGGGGCACTATGGCGAAAAATTGTAAAATTTAAAATATGTGCAAACATAGACAAATAAGAAGCGTGTTTTTTTTCCAGAGTAAAATGATCCATAAATTACTTTTCTCCTATGTTGTTGACACTTACAGTAGGTAGTAGAAATTTGACAGAAGAGACAGGTTTTGGACTAGTCCATCTCTTCATAGGGGATTCTCAGCAAGGCTTTTATTATTTATAAAGATATTCCCTAAAAAGGATTTAAACAATGATACTGGCCAGCTTCCCTGCTCACTACACAGTTTTTTTGGCAGTTGGACAGAGCAACTGCCATTCACTAAGTGCTTTTGAAAATAAATAAATCCCTCAGAAAGCCCTATGAAGAGATGGACTAGTCCAAAACCTGTCGCTTTTGTCAGATTTCTACTACCTTCTGTAAGTGACAGCAACATAGGAGAAAAGTAATTTATGGTTAATTTTACTCTGGAAAAAAAACATACTTCTTATTTGTATCTTTGCACATATTTTACATTTTAAATTTTTTTGCCATAGTGCCCCTTTAAAATACACTTGTAACTTAAAAAAAAAGTTACATACAGCAGAGTCCCAGTTATTAGTGATCAGTACAAATTTCGCATAGCTGTAATTTTGCATCAAAATTCGCAATTACGATGTCAGTATTTGTAATCATTCTTAATTTTGCATACATTTTCTGCATAATTTTCTCGTAATTCTGTGCCGACTTTAGTGGTTAATAGCAAACCCCCCATACAGGTTATTGCCACCAAAACACTGCTGAAAATACTTAAGAATTTGAAAAATTCTTTATTTGATTTATAGCCACTATTCTCCTTAACATATGGAGCGATTGTGGTGACAATAGCAGGTATGGGGGCTTTCCTATTCACCGCTAAAGTCGGCATGAAATTATACAAAAAATATTTGAAAATTTATGCCAAATTACAAATTTTTATACGAAATCAATTGAATTTACAAATTGTAATTACGTATAGGCATAATTACAAAAATGTACTCAAAATGTTGTGTTATTGTAATAAACTGATCACAATGATCACTACCAGTTATCCAGAACTCAACTAAACCGAAGTCTCAACCAACCAGCACAAATCGCCGGCAGTACTCACAGTAATGAAGACGAAACTTCTTAAGTTTTGTGTAGGCTTTGCTTGGTTTTTCCATGGCCCTAACAAGGTTAATATACTTTCAATGACTGTATTTTAACATTTCATTTATGGTATGTATACATTACGGAGTGTATTATTGGCCTCAATTCCGGTAGGGTTTTCAAACAAATTACCTCTTATACGGTGATTTATCTCATGAGGTAATGACATTTAGCAATTCTGGTAGGTTTTAGTCATATTTTACCTTGTGCGATAAATGATGAGGTAATTTGTGAGGTCATTTGCATAAATTTTACCCAAAATAGCTATTCTCATGGAAATTAGGGGGCATGTTAGCACATAATTTACCGATCTGCCTGTACCTCGAGGTAAAGTCAGTTTGTATGCATTACGCAGTTTTTAGTGGAGTTCCTATTGCTGTTTTAGTTTTTTTTATTTTAGTTTATTTTAGATTTATGTTTAGTTTTCATAGGTTGCTACATAATCAAATACACCTTCCCCCTAAAAAAAAACATCTTCCAAAGATTATCCTAACTTATGGAAGACAATTAAATACTACGATTTTTTATTTACTGCATGCTTACCGCTGAA
Source organism: Hyperolius riggenbachi (assembly GCF_040937935.1). Lineage (NCBI taxonomy): Eukaryota > Metazoa > Chordata > Amphibia > Anura > Hyperoliidae > Hyperolius > Hyperolius riggenbachi. Next base: position 46,364,030 of record NC_090649.1, on the reverse strand, counting down.
ATACTGCATGTTTTACTGCACTTTATGCATTTACCTCATGTTTTACCTCATGTTCGGAAATGCAGAAAAATCTTTCAGAATTTGAAAAAAAAAAAGAGGGAAATACCACATGAGGTACTTTACCTACAAAAAAATATTTACCTCACACAGCTACCAGAATTTAGGCCATTGTGTATCTTTCCTTAAATGACTTAACTCATGGTTTATCTCTCCTTATTTGACTTAAAGAGAAACTCCGACCAAGAGTTGAACTTTATCCCAATCAGTAGCTGATACCCCCCTTTACATGAGAAATCTATCCCTTTTCACAAACAGACCATCAGGGGGCGCTGTAAGACTGATATTGTGGTGAAACTCCTCCCACAAAGAAATTCTGAGTACATACTCTTGGCAATTTCCTGTCTGGGAACCTTGCTGCATTGTGGGAAATAGCTGGTGTTTACAGCTGTTTCCAACTGCCAAAAAAACCATGCAGCAGCTACATCACCTGCCAACAGTAAAAATGTCACAATGTAATAAATGTCAAAATGTGAATTAGGGATTTAAAAGATTGTACAATGGGAAAACACTGACTAAATCATTTATACATAATTATTGTAAAAATGAAGCACTTTTTTATTACATTATTTTCACTGGAGTTCCTCTTTAAAGAAACCTATAAACAAAACAAAATCCTATCCCGCGCTGGTATTAAAAGATCCTCCTGTCCGTTGCTGCGGCACACTTTCATGTTGTCACGTCGCCAGGAGCGTCCTGCGCAGGTGCAGTTCGAGGTTTTCTCGAACTGCGCCTGCGCAGGCAAACGAGGACGCATGTGGCCAGGGCAGTGCAGGCGTAGTGGCCGCCGACTTACAAGTTGACGGTAAGAAAAGTAAGCCACAGCGGGGGACTGGAGGATCTTTGAGTACCCTCACGGGGCAGGATGGCTGCAGGGGGCTGGGAGAAGCCCCAGGTAAGTTAAACTCTTTTTATTTATTCTGTTTCCTTTACCTTTTCCTTTTGTCTCTCCTCTTATCTGTTTATCTGATGAATTATCTCTCCTTATGTGTTTATCTCATGCATTAGCTATCTGAAACCCTCTAGCCAGCAGCGGCAAACCCCTCAAAGCTGTCTGGTCGTGGCCAGTCACAAGCTTCTGCACATGCGCGCCCTCGAGCCACCCGCACCCCCTAATCACACTCCCGTTGCCGGGAGCGTTCTGCACAAGCACATTAGTGGTTTTCCCATATGGTGCATGTGCAGAATGCTGCCATGTACAGTGATGTAGTGAAGAAAGGCGGGGCCAGCCTGCTTTGAGGGGTCACTGGAGGGTTGCAGAAGGATGGCACAGGCAGGCATAGGATGACTGCAGGGGCAGCAAGAAGTCCCAGGTAAGTTAAACTGCTTTTTTTAGACTTAAAGAGGAACTGTCGCAAAAATCTTAACATTTAAAAAGCATACAAATAAGAAGTACATTTCTCCCAGAGTAAAATGAGCCATACAAATTACTTTTCTCCTATGTTGCTGTCACTTACAGTAGGTAGTAGAAATCTGACATTACCGACAGGTTTTGGGCTAGTCCATCGCTGCACACTATTTTGCCAGTTGGACGGAGCAACTGCCATTCACTAAGTGCTTTTAAAAATAAAGAAAACCCTGAGAATTTCCCATGAGGAGATGGGATAGTCCAAAATCTGTCGGTAATGCGTACTGTAAGTGACAGCAACATAGGAGAAAAGTAATTTATGGCTCATTTTACTCTGGGAGAAATTATTATTATTATTATTATTGATTTATAAAGCGCCAACATATTCCGTGGCGCTGTACAAAGTGGGAAACAAACATGGGGTACATAATAATACAGACAATGGTGTACACCAATATACAAGATACATAATTAGTGACAAAATACAAAGAATGATACAAAATACAAATTATAGAATTGGTAATGTCAGTGATAAAATGAACATGATGAATAAAATGTATAATGGTTACCAAGACACAAAAGGGGGAGAGAGCCCTGCCCTTGCCAGCTTACAATCTAAAGAAATGTACTTCTTATTTGTATGTGTTTAAAATTTTAAGATTTTTGCGACAGTTCCTCTTTAAAGAGAACCCGAGGCAGCATACAACTACCTGCTGCACGCTGCCTCACAGATCAATCTGCGTTGATCCACGCCGCTCTTCTCCGCAGCCGATGTAACCTCCGATCACCGGCGGAGGAAATCCAAGATGGCCGTGACCCGGAAGTACTTTTTGGGTCACAGCTTAGATGCCAATTGGAGGAAGCCGGCTGAGGTGGGGAGCGAGTGATTCATGGCTGCGAGGGGGAAAAGGAGGCTAGCGACAATCAGATTGTCACTAGCTTTCAGGGGGGACAACAGAGTCCAGGGGGGCTGGCAGTGGCAATAGAAGTACACAGAGACATGTCCTTGTGTAGAGAACATGCATCTGTGTCCTATAATCTCCATAAAATCCGACTCGGGTACTCTTTAAGATTTCCTTTCAAAGGGCACTATCACGAAAATTGTACAATTTAAAACACATGTAAACATTTACAAATAAGAAGTGTGTTTATTCCAGAGTAAAGTGAGCCATAAATTACTTTTCTCCTATGTTGCTGACACTTACAGTAGGTAGTAGAAATCTGACAGAACCAACGGGTTTTGGACTAGTCCATCTCTTCATGGTAGGTTCTCTGCAAGGCTTTAATCTTTATAAAGACAATAAGACATTCCCTAAAAAGGATTTATATAAAGATGCTGGTCAGCCTCCCTGCTCGCTGCAAACTTTTTTGGGGGCAGTTGGAAAGAGCAACTGCCATTTTCTAAGTGCTTTTGAAACTAAACAAAACTATGAGGAGATGGACTAGTCCAAAACCTGTCGGTTCTGTCAGATTTCTACTACCTACTGTAAGTGACAGTAACATAGGAGAAAAGTAATTTATTACTCATTTTGCTCTGGAACAAACATTTCTATTTGTATATGTTTACATGCATTTTAAATTTTTACAATTTTCGCGATAGTGTTACTTTAATGTGAAACATTTGGAATAATTGGAATACCAATTTTTTGGGGGTATCGCACTTGCATCCCCACCGGACAGTGCTTTGTGTGCAGATGAAAGCAGCACTTTTTTTTCCTGTATTTATTGTACATTTTAGCTGCTAGATACTGAAAACAAGGCTGAGTTCTGCAGTAATGTACTGTGCTCACATCCAAAGTAACATAAACTCTAAAAACGTACAATTTGTATTACAGGAGAAATGAAGCTCATCCTGGTTTCCGTGTTCGCCCTGCTGGTGCTGATAGTCCAGACCGCTGATGGGGTATGTGATCGATTGTTCCCTAAACAGTCAGAATTGCACTCCAGTATGTGATTTATTCAATAAGTCAATCAAATTCCAACATTTCAGTAAGGCCTCATTCACATTACAGCCCGTAGATGACCATGCGATCGGAACGCAACGATTATTGTTCCATTGATGGAAATATCCCGACATATTTGATCGATTCAATTTAAGAATTCGATCGAATATCGGTTGGTATGAATCGATTCTACATCAAAATGATAACTTCATTTTTGACCCATTCGATTCATTTATTGATTATAATAATCGATCGAAGAATAAAATTGACCAGTGTATGGTCACCTTAAAGGACACCCGAGGTGAAAATAAACTAATTAAATAAACAATTGTATCTCTCTTCCTTCTCCTAAAAATTTACTTTTTAAGATATTCCAAAGTTTTATTTTATGTTTAAATCTACTGTTTAAGTTTTTTTCAATATTTTATTGTTTTTTGTTCAATGACACATTTAGCGAAGTATGCCAGAGCTAAAAATCTATGAACTATTGATACTTTTTACCTCTTTCTTGCTCTCAGAAGCCATTTTCTGCTAGGAAAGTGTTTTATAGTTGGAATTTCTTATCAGTGAGGGTCACACTGTAGTCACTTCCTGCCTGAGTCAGGACTGAGTCAGCCACTTGCGTACCTGATATTTAACTCTTTCAGGCAGAAAAAGATAAAAAGGAACACAGCATAGTTATTTGTGTGCTAGACACTGTACATACCCATGTCTATCTCATCATGTCACATGTCACTTCGGGTATCCTTTTAAGCAGACCTGAAGCAAAAATAAACTCATAAGATAATGAATTGTATGTGTAGTACGGATAAGGAATATAACTTTAGATAAACAGTATCATCCTGATTTAAAACTTCTAACATTAGTAGCAAAGTAAAGAGTTATAAAGCTTTTTTTTTTCTTTTTTTCAACAACATTGCATCATTCTGTCACATTTGCAGTTTTAAAACCACACTCTGTATTTTAAGCTGTAATACAAAGCAGAAATAATGACCCTTTGAACTGTCCCGCAGTAAAACCTTATAACAACCTGACTCTCACAGTCTCTTGTCTGTTTAAGTGCTTCAGTAAACAGGACTGTATTCAGCGGATCGAATAACTCAGCTCAGTGTAGCTCTTTTGAGGTACACAGCATAGTTATTTGTGTGCTAGGCAGGCCTGGATTTACATCACAGGAGCATACAGGCACAGATGTCCTGGCACCCAAGACTTCGCCCTTCATAAACCTACAAACCCCCTCTGAATTGTATCACACAAGTAGCTAGAGATGACCCAAAGTATTAGGTAGCTAAAGAGGCCTCCAGTTGAAGGTCGATCTTGTCAGTGGAATGCTGAGAGTCAGGTGAGCAACCTCTCATGTATGCTCCACTCAGAACTCTGCATAGGGAATGAGAGAGGGAGGCACTTGAGGAGGGGAGTGAGCCGTCTTATCATCAGGCGCCTGTATGCACATGCCTACAGTGCCTTATGGTAAATCCGGCCCTGGTGCTAGGCACGGTACATACCCATGTCTATCTCATCATGTCACATGTCACCTCGGGTATCCTTTAAGGGCCCTGGTTATCAGAGAGATGCAAACACATGCAGGATTTAAAATAGCCTCATCTGAGCCCCCGATGCCCATGTGGACCCTACAACAAACCTGGGCAATCAGAAGTGTTGACATCATGAGAATATGCATCACCAGTTCATAGAGATGGGAACATGCAGGGGTGTAACTAGAGGGGAGGAGCACCTGCGATTACAGGGGGGTCCAGACCAGAGCTGTTTTGGTGCCTCAACTATTAACCTTGCCTTCTCCTGATACAGGGGACTATACTTAAAGGACAGGTGCGAGGAGTTTTAAAAAAACAAAAAAGATCTACTTACCCGGGGCTTCCTCCAGCTCCTGGCAGCTGATATGTCCCTCGCCGCTGCTCCGTTTCTAGATGGTGGCCCGGGGTCCCCTCGGGTGGTCTTCTGCGCCTGTGTGAACGCCGACTTGGGGTCGAGCTCACATGGTCTGGAGTGCTCAGTACTTCTGTGCAGTAGGATCCAGACCACGTGAGCGCCACTGAGAACGGCTCTTGCACAGATGCTGTAGATCAGGGGTCTCAAACTCGCGGCCCGTGGGCCATTTGGGGCCCTCGATACAATATGTTGTGGCCCTCGCCTGCAAAAGCTTCCTTATAGTTTGCTTCAGTGCTCCCAAGTAATCCACCGCATCCCCACCGCTAAACGAGGGCTGCAGAGCCCTCAAATCGCCCGGGGGGTCAATCCGCCGACATTTCCTGGAAGGGGCAGAGCTTTCAGCTTTAGCTCTGCCCCTCCTGACGTCAATCGCCGCACAAATCGCCGCCTCTCCCCGCCCCTCTCTGTGAAGGATGAGTGAGAGGGGTGGGCAGAGGCGGCGATGCGTCGCGATTGTGAAATTCCTTATGCGGCCCAGCCTCATCTAGACTTTGCCTCCTGCGCCCCCCCCCAGGTAAATTGAGTTTGAGACCCCTGCTGTAGATGCTGACCGAGGGACCCCGGGCCACCGGCTGGAAGCGGAGCTGTGGCGAGTGCACAGGACGGCTGCCAGGGGCTGGGGGAAGCACCGGGTAAGCAGATTTTTTTTTCTCGGACCTTCCCTTTAAGATCAGGGGCCATATGCAATTCACTTTTTCACCTGAGTTTTCTCCTGGGAGATAATTTTTCATCTTCAATTTAAATAACTTTCCAGCACTTTTCAACTAAAAAAGTACCAAAAAGTAGGTGAAAAAGTGATATCAAAATAGTTTTGAGTATTTTCTTGCTTTCTGGAGGCTTAAAGGGCATTTTATTAACAGATTTAAAAATATCACCAAGGAGAAAACTCAGGAGAAAAAGGGAATTGCATATGGGCCCAGGTGTTTTGTGGCTACACTGGTTATGGGTATGAAGATCATGATGGCCTCACTTGTTTTATGACCATTGTGACATGGGCCCCAAGGCCGGGAGGGGGAGGCAAGGGATGAGGTGTGAACATTGTGGGAGGGCATCAAAATTTTGCTTGGGGCCGCCTTGAATTGTAGTTACGTCACTGGGTTCATGGTGACTGGACAGGGATGTCAATACAATGGTGTCACAATGACTTGAGGGGAAAAGGAGTAGCAGAAGTGGCACTGGCACCCACACACAGAGAAGAGATGGGGGGGGGGCTCATGGGAGCACAAGTAATAAGTGTTGATGGGGGGGAGGCATTGGGGGCTGGGGGAGAGTGGGGAGCACATGGGAACATAGTAAACAGGAGGTAGAGAGAAGCAGATGAGGAAAAGTGACTTACGCTGACTTAGGAGGAGATAGGTGGACAGAATTTTCCTCTCTGGCTGCAGGGGTGTAACTACAGAGGAGCAGCCACAGGGGGCACCAGAGCTGAAAGAAGGGGTCTTCACTCCCTCTTTTACTACTTCACTACCTCTGATAAAGGGATCCATCCTTCACATCAGGAGTTTTTGAGGCTATACTTGTTATAGGGGGCCGCATCATTTGTAGTTACACCCCTGTCTGGCTGTCTGGCTGTCTGGCTGCATGTGATGGAACACTGTTTGATGCAGGGAGTGGTTGTAATATCTACCAGTGTGGAACATAAAGTGGGCTTGCTTGCCCTCTGCTGGTGGGATGCCCCAGTATAAATTACTCTTAATGGGGTGGTGCAGAGCCAGATGAAACCATACAGGGCCGTAGGCAGAGCAATTACTTTGCCCCCTCCCAATTTTTCTACTGAAAGGGTGTTCAAGTTGGAATATTTAAAGAGGAAGTGTCGCGAAAATCTTAAAATGTAAAACACATACTAATAAGAAGTACGTTTCTCCCAGAGTAAAATGAGCCATAAATTACTTTTCTCCTATGTTGCTGTCATTTACAGTAGGTAGTAGAAATCTGACATTACCGACATGTTTTGGGCTAGTCCATCTCTTCACGGGGGGTTCTCAGATTGGCATTTATTCTTAGTAAAGACACTCCCTGAAAAAGATTTATACAAAGATGCTGGCCAGCCTCCCTGCTCACCGTACGCTTCTTTGGCAGTTGAATGGAGCAACTGCCATTCACAAGTGCTTTTAGAAAAAAAAAAAACCCTGAGAACCCCCCATGAGAACATGGGCTAGTCCAAAACCTGTTGGTAATGTCAGATTTCTACTACTTACTGTTAGTGTAGTGACAGCAACATAGGAGAAAAGTAATTTATGGCTCATTTTACTCTGAAAGAAACGTACTTCTTATTTGTATGTGTTCACATGTATTTTACATTTTACGATTTTCGTGACAGAGGTCCTTTAAGTCCAACAGGCAATGGGAGACCTCAATTAATTCCTTATACATTAGGAACAGCCCAGCTTTTATCTGCAGACCACCCTGTTGTTATCATACAGTTATGTGGCCTCTACTCCCCAGATACCAAAATTAAACAGCTAAGTTCCACAGATACCAAACTTTAAAGGGTACCTGTAGGGAAAAAAATGCCCCTAAGGGGAACTCATCTCAGAAGAAAGAAACCTCTGGGTCCTACAGAGGATTCCTCCATCCGCCTACACTGTGCCGTTCCAGTGCTGAATCCTCCAAAAGACTGTCGACAAGGACTTGTTGACGGCTCGTGCATGCACGGTAGCACAGACCCACTTGGGCTTTGGTGGAAAAAAGCAGAACCCAATTGGGCCCGTGCTACTATGCACACTGCATCCTAGCACAGAGCTGCACTCCTGTGATCTTTAGGGGCCTCAGCCCTGGAACGGCCTGGCGGTGCAGGATGGGGGAAACATCTGAAGGTTCCAGAGACTTCTCTATGCCATATGTTTCCCTCCCACCCAGTATAGGTGCTTTGGCCAGCCCCCTCCTGCCCGTCCAGTATAGCTGGTGGAGCCAGTGAAGGGGGCAGTATAAAAGTTTGCTGGTGGGGGGGTCCAGTATAACAATTCTGGTGGGTTTTGCTAGCAGCTGGATAGTTCACTGGTTAAAGCTGTTGCCTTTCATGCAGGGCTTGAGCCTTTAACCGGGGCTTGAATTCTGGCTCAAGCCAGTACATAAAAAACAGTAAAGATGATTTGGGCAAGGTTCCTTAATGGACCTGTGTGCCCTAAAGTGGCTGCAACTCTTAAGTGCTTTGAGGCTGATGGGGGCCCAGTATATATTTTTTCCAGTGGAATGCCCCAGTATTAAAGTTAGTATGCATAGTATAGCTTTACAGCTCACTATCGGGACACTTTTGCCTTACTTCCCTTGTACCCACCATGTGTATCGTTCCTTAAAGGATACCCGAAGTGACATGTGACATGATGAGATAGACATGTGTATGTACAGTGCTTAGCACACAAATAACTATGCTGTGTTCCTTTTTGTTCTTTCTCTGCCTGAAAGAGTTAAACATCAGGTATGTAAGTGGCTGACTCAGTTCTGACTCAGTCAGGAAGTGACTACAGTGTGTCCCTCACTGATAATAAATTCCAACTATAAAACACTTTCCTAGGAAAAACCGGCTTCTGAGAGCAAGAAAGAGGTAAAAGGGGAATTTCTTATCAGTGAGGTTCACACTGTAGTCACTTCCTGTCTGAGTCAGGACTGAGTCAGCCACTTACATACCTGATTTCACCTGATACTCTTTCAGGCAGAGAAAGAAAAAAAGGAACACAGCCTAGTTATTTGCATGCTAGGCACTGTACATACACGTGTCTCTCTCACCATGTCACATGTCACTTCGGGGATCCTTTCAAATGTTTTTATTAATTATTTCATTTTGAGGACAGTTTAAATTGTACCTGTGTTATCTCTTCCAGGATGTCATTCCAACACCTCCGCCAACTACTATGACATCGACACAACAACAAATCCTTAATGCCATAAATAACTGCAGAAGAAATGTGGACCCCACCGCAACCAACATGCTGCAAGTGGTAAGAAAATGAAGCCATGGCACACTGTAAAAAGGAATGAGAGAAGCTGTGTATGGAGGAAAGGAGCACTCAGCTATATTTTAATGTCGCAATATAGCACAACTATATGTGTTTTTATAAGTGCTGTCACTGCTAGTAAATCTGGAGACTGATTCATTACATTATAGTAAAATTTCCTATTGCCCATCTAGTATAAAAAAAGAGAAAAAAAAGGAGAAAAAAAAAAAAACAATCATAAAACAGGAAAGGGCATGTCCTATGGATGCACTGTATGTGACTTCAGAAAGTGTCACTATGGAACGGGTGACACCTGGCAGAAGTGGGGACCTGCTCTCGAAGCCTACACACTCCTCGGCCACTGGCAGAAATTAGATTGTGATTTCTCCCCCCCTCCCCCTGCCTTAAAAAAAGGAGCATAAGCATATTGCTTGTTCTGCTCCTCCAGTGTTGACCCTCTTCCAATCTTCCGAGGTGCAGGGCTGGATTTCTGGGAAGGCCACCAAGGTCCGAGCCTTGGGCGGCAGTTGGCTGATGGGCGGCTGGACATGGAAGAGGGATTGCTGCAAAATGGAAAACAGAGGTTGCAAATAAGGAGCAACAGATACAGTGGCGTACAGTAGCTAGAGATCATGGGGAGTTTACATCTTGCCTACCTGTAAAAACTGGCCTGGTGAAGACTGAAGACTGAGCACCTGACCTGCATGCTTGTGTTGGGTAAACAAAAATATTAAAGGCATGGACACGGCAGATCAAAAAAGCAGCACCAGCAATGAAACCGTCCCGATATCCTCTCTGTTCATTGATAAAGGCTGCCTTTAGATAGAATGACAGTGCTGTGTTTCCTTTCACAGGAATGGAATAAAGCGGCTCAGTTAACAGCTCAGAAATACGCAGAGACTTGTTCAATGGTCCACAGCTCGTCAGAAGCCAGACGTTCAAGTAAGTGGACTTTCAAAATTCAAAGCCCGAGCTCACCCTACCAGATTTTTCATGGTTAATGAAAGTGAAGCAGAGTCTATGCCATTACACAATGGCCTCAATTCACTAGTCTACAGATGGTTTTTAGTCTACTGATGGTTTGGTGTAATGTTTTAGGGCTGGTTCAGACGGACGCTTGCAGAGCGTTTACTGCCAGCGTTCAGGGCTTGGTGTTAAACGCTCCCATTCAAGTGAATGGGAGCGTTTGTACCAAGCTTTCAAGCGCGTTTACACAAACGCGGCGTTTGGGTCCCGATTTTCCCTGGCGTTCAAGGAGCCCCTGGAAGCTACATGTAGCTTCCAGGGGAGGTTAACCCCGACGGCTAATGTCCCCCTAGGGGAAGAAAAAACGCGACCGCATCCAAACGCACACGAACGCTGCTGAACGCGACGCCAGCAAACGCAACGCCTCCAAACGTCCGCCTGAACCAGCCCTTAGACCTGTTTTTAGACCAGGTCTAACCTTCAGTAATTACACAATTCACAAAGGCAAACAAGGAGTAACCACGCCCACTTTTTCTGACAGAGATTAGACCAGCCGATTTCTGTCAGTAAAATAATTCGGTGAGGTATTTTAGATGTGAGGATGGAACCTTTTGAATTAATTATGCAGGACTTTAATTGTATCCAGAGGAGAGCTCATCAGAGGAGAAGGATGTCAGCCATAGCTACTCGTTTGTGAATTGCATGTTTTAAACATTTCCCTTGCTTTACCCACCTAATTACCAAATGGTGTAGTCCAGGTCTAAAAACAGGTCTAAAACATTTGGTAATAGTAAATTCCCCTTTGATGCAACTGACCAAACCATCGGTAGACTAAAAACCATCAGTAGACTAGTCTAAACTGCTTAGTGAATTGAGGCCAATTTTCATACTAGATACAGCTGCTCCAGAGAGATAACCTATGGAAGGGGCAGTCATGTGACCCAAGATCTGTTCACAAAGGCTTTCAGCTGCCAAGAGTGTGGGTGTTCCCCAGATACTGAGCAGCACTCACTGCTCACCAACCATGCCCACTCCCTCCCTCTGATGTTCACAGATCTACTCTTTTGGGCCACAATTCCAACTGAGCAGTTCTGTATCTTTATTGGGCTGGGCACACACTTCAAGTGAGGCAAAGCTCGGGGAAAAAAGGAAATACTTAATTAACCTCTTGAGGACTGCAGGGCTAAATCCCCCTAGTGACCAGGCCATTTTTAGTAAAATAGGCCACTGCAGCTTTAAGGCTAAGCTGCAGGGCCGCACAACACATCACACAAGTGATTCTCCCCCCTTTTTCACCCCACCAACAGAGCTCTCTGTTGGTGGGGTCTGATCGCTCCCCCCATGTTTATTTTTTTAAATAAATATTATTGTTAGTTTTTTTTTTTTTAATAAAAGCTGTTTCTTTAAAAATGTTCCCTCCCTCCCCCCTCCCTCCCCACAGCCAGCCAATTATGGCGATCGGTTGTCATAGGCTTCTGCCTATGAGAGCCGATCGCTCTCTTGTCCCCAGTACAGCGCTGCTGCGGATCGCAGCGTGGTACATAGAAATAGACGGCGATCACGGAGACTGAAGGCGGGGCGGAGCTCCGCCCCCCAAGCAGGAGATGCGCGCGCAGCCTGCGAGCGATCTCCTGCAAAACAGAGCCCCAGGACTTTACGCCAATTGGCGTTAGGCGGTCCTGGGGCTGCCACCGCGGCCACGCCCATCGGCGTGACGCAGTCGGCAAGAGGTTAAGAAGAGAGAAGCTTCTCAATCCTAGAGGCTTCCCGGAAGCAGGAAATGTGGTTGCCTGCGGTAATGGACGATTTGGGCGCTGCCACAGGCACACAGACGCTATTGGGCGCTGAGAGCAGAAATTTGGGTGACTGATAAATATCGTTTCAAAAATTAGAACATTATACTTTTTTTTTAATCTATTTTGTTTTGAGAAAATTAGAACATCATAGCTTTTGAAGTATTTATTGTTTTGAAAATTAGAGAGTTGTAGTCATTGAAATGTTTGGTCTTTTAACTTCTTCTTTCAAATTATTGTTTTCAAATTTAATAAAAAAGTTATGGGTTAGACGTCAAAAAGGGGGGGTTTAGGGTAAGGTGTCCAGAAAGAAAGTTTTAGGGTTAGACATGAGGAAGGGAAGTTTTAGGATTAGGCGTCAGGAAGGGAGATTTTTGGGTTAGACATCAGGAAGGGATATTTTAGTGTTAGACATGAGGAAGGGGGGTTTAGGGTTAAGCATTAGTATGGGTGGTTTTAGGGTTAGGAATCAGGAAGGGGGGTTTTAAGGTTAGGCATCAGGAAGGGTAGGGGGGTTAGGGTTAGGCATCAGGAAGCGGGGGAGTTTTAGCTTTAGTCGTCAGGAAGGAGGGTTTTAGGGTTAGGCATCAGGAAAGGGGGGAGTTTTAGCTTTAGTCGTCAGGAAGGAGGGTTTTAGGGTTAGTCATCAGGAAGGGGGGGTTTAGGGTTGGGCGTCAGGAGGTTGGTTTTAGGGTTAGGCGACAGAAAGGAGGGTTGTAGCGTTAGGCCGGGTGGAGAGGGGTTAAAAAGTTAGTGTTGCCTTGCACTCACTACTGGATCAAACCTTAAAGGGACTCTGAGCTCAAGTAAAAAAAGGAAGTTGTACTCACCCGGGGCTTTTTCCAGCCCAGTGCTGGTCGGGAGGTCCCACGACGGCGTCCTGGCTCCTCTCCTAGTCCCCGCTCCGGAATGGCTGACCGGCCGCAGCCCGGGCGACACTCTGCCGAGTGTCGGGCTGTTCCTTCCGCGTATGACGCGGCTGACGTCACACGCCGGCCGCCTCGCGTCACCACGGCGGCCGGCGTGAAAGTACTGTGCATGCGCGATTAAAGCGCGCATGCGCCGTACTGCCACGCCGGCCGCCGTGATGACGCGAGGCGGCCGGCGTGTGACGAAGGAACAGCCCGACACTCGGCAGAGTGTCGCCCGGGCTGCGGCCAGTCAGCCATTCCGGAGCGGGGACTAGGAGAGGAGCCAGGACGCCGTCGTGGGACCTCCCGACCAGCACTGGGCTGGAAAAAGCCCCGGGTGAGTACAACTTTCTTTTTTTACTTGAGCTCGGAGTCCCTTTAAAGAGACTCTGTAACAAAATTGTCAGCCTTATTTCTTCTATCCTATAAGTTCCTATACCTGTTCTAATGTGGTCTGTCTTACTGCAGCCTTTTCTAGTTGCACAGTGGCTGTATTATCTCTGTTATATAATCTAATCTTCTTTCCTCTGACGGCTTTGTCGGGCTCAGGCACTCAGGCTGGAATGTTCTGTTCTGCTTGTGATAGGATAGAAGCTATACACACCCTCTCCACGCCCCCTGCAGGCTCTGTATGAGTCACAGACTGAGCCTATCACACTCTGGTTAGCAGCCATGTCTTTTGTTTGTAAACACTGCCTAAAACTGGCAATTACAAGCCAGGATTGCAGCAGGGAGTGGCAGAAACAGCACAGAGGGGCCCAGGAGAACATAAGGAATAGAATGGTATGCTTTTTATTGTAATAATTTTAGAGTACAGATTCTCTTTAAGAGGGAGTGCTACAGTTGAAAAAGGGGATGACGCCCTCTATACATCTTCAAATATAGCAGGAAGCTGGGTCATCCATTATGTATCTTTATTCGTTCTGTGTATAAAAACACCAACATTTCGGAGCCACGTAGGACCCCTTTATTAAGGCAACATTTGCTTGTAGGCAATCATCTGTATGCCGCAATGTGTCAATCAATCTGCAATGTCAAATTGAAGAGAATGGGAGTCAGAGCTCCTCTCAGAACTCGCAGGATGAGATTCAGACAGACAGCAGCTGACACATTGCCTCACACAGATAATTGCCTATGAGCCCATGTTGGCTTGATAAAGGGGTCCTACAGGGCTCCGAAACGTTGGCGATTTTATACACAATAAAGATACATGTATGATGTGCCTGCTTCCTGCTTTATTTAGGGTTTTAGGGTTAGGCGGTGGGGGGGGGGGGGGGGGGGGGGTTGAGCATCAGGAAGGGGGGTTTAGGATTAGACGTCAGGAAGGGAGGATTAGGATTAGGCCCCAGGAAGGGGGTTTTAGGGTTGGGCATCAGGAAAGGGGGTTTTAGGATTAGACGTCAGGAAGGGAGGATTAGGGTTAGGCCTCAGGAAGGGGGGGTTTAGCGGTAGGCGTCAGGAAGGAGGGTATTAGGGTTGGGCATCAGGAAGGGGGGTTTTAGGGTTGGGCATCAGGAAGGGGGGGTTTAGGGTGGGGTATCAGGAAGGGGGGTTTTAGGGTGGGGTATCAGAAAGGGGGGTTTTAGGGTTGGGCATCAGGAAAGGGGGTTTAGGATTAGACGTCAGGAAGGAAGGATTAGGGTTAGGCCTCAGGAAGGGGGGCTTTAGGGGTAGGCGTCAGGAAGGGGGGTATTAGGGTTAGGGTTAGGAATAGCCGTGGTTCACAAGCATTTTTTCACTATTTGACTTCGGTATTTTTGCCGTGATCGATTCTGGATCATGGAAATCAGCCACGGAAATTCCGTGATTACAAATATTCGGAATGCAATCATGGTCGTGATCACAGAGATCATGGTAAAAATTAATTTGTAATGATCTCCCGCCGACTTTAGCAGTTAATAGCAAAGAAAGCCCCCTTACATGGCAGGAACACCAAATTTGCAGGATATGTTATATGTGAAGATATGTTAAGAAGAGCAGTGAGAACAAGAGGAAAAAGAGGGAATTAAAAACGTTTTTGAGAAAATCGATTTTAAAATTTCAAATGAAAAAAGTATACATTTAAATGCGGCAAATGATAGTTCTTAGTGAAACAATTCTCGACGACTTTAGCAGTTAATAGCAAAGGCCCCTTACTTCCCAGCAAAACCAAATTTGCAGGATATGTTAAAAAGATAGTGGGAAACCATATTTAAAAAAAAAAAAAAAATATATATATATATATATATATATATATATATATATATATATATATATATATATATAGTATATATATATTTTATGTTCAGATAGTGGAAAAAAAATGATGTGAGGTCCCCCCTTCCCGAGCCTCTTTGTGCCCCTATACTAATTTCTTTTGGGAGGGGCGGGTGGGCATCTGGGGGTCCCCTTCTTAACTACTTTGGCTTTTTGGATGTTTAATATGCATCCAAAAGGCCGCTTGTGCGCTCCTGCCGCCGATAGCACACGTGCACGTGCTCCTGGCCCGTGGTTCGTTAGCCAGAGAATCAATGAATCGGGACATGGGGCCTAATCACTGATCCCTTTTCCCAGCAGAAAAAGCAACGGCTTCCCTCGGAAGCCTCTGTCACAATTGTGGAACTTTCTCCGTGATCAGCGCACAACGCGTGCGCTGACACGGCGGAAATCCTCCACAAGCGTATATTTGCAGGCACCCAGCAAAAGGTGCTACGCACCTGTAGAGGGAAATTCCTGTCGGCAGATGGCGCTGGGGAGTGCAGAGGAACCAATCCTCTGTACCTCCACAAGTGCCAGACAGGAATTGTACGAAGCGCAGAACGCAATCGCAAGAGAGGCGATTGCGAATGAGATTGAGCAAAGGGATAGGTTGTATGTGTGTGCGCCAATCCAGTCGCCACCCCGCAACCGCGCACACACAACAGCAGATACGAAATAGGAACGCGATCGCGAGAGGTGCGATCGCCAGACGTGACACAAGGCAGATCAGAATAGAATACGAGGGTAGCAAAGGCACAGCAAATACAATAAGGAGATACGGAAAATAATAAACGCTAGCTAACCGCGAACACCGCACTCATTCGCAACAGTGCACGCGGTTATGCGCGATCTCCACGTGATAAGCACAATAGAGACAAGCACGCCTAACTAACCATTAACAGACAAACATGAAACAGAGGATGCGAGCGCTTGCTTAACGGTTACCTCACCGAGCCTGCAGCAAGCGTAGCGGACAAGACAGACACACGAAAACAGGGACAAACGATAGATAGGATCCACAGCACTAGCGAAAAGTAGCTAGCGCGATCCCAGAAGACAGAACAGAAGGATCCCCAGCGCTAGCGAAAAGTAGCTAGCGCGATCCCAGGAGACAGAACAGAAGAGATAGCTGGTAGCAACCGCTGCACCAGCTATACTCCAGGAACAGAGATCAGAACCATTTCCTGTCGACCACCTTTGGGGCAGGACAATGGCAACAGGCAAGACAAGACAGAACAGGCAATACAGATAATACAACCTGACTGGGCTAGAAGGGGAGCCTAAAGCAACCCCCAGGAATTAACTATACTAGATAGCAATGGCTGACACTCCAGCAGTGTCCATCAGGAACAGAGCATGGAAGGGAAATAACCAGCAAAGCCTTCTGGGAAACATAAAGCTCTTATAGGGCTGGTGCACACCAAAAACCGCTAGCAGATCCGCAAAATGCTAGCAGATTTTGAAACGCTTTTTCTTCTTTTTCTGTAGCGTTTCAGCTAGCATTTTGCGGTTTTGTGTAGCGGTTTTGGTGTAGTAGATTTCAGATATTGTTACAGTAAAGCTGTTACTGAACAACTACTGTAACAAAAAACGCCTGGCAAACCGCTCTGAAGTGCCGGTTTTCAGAGCGGTTTGCGTTTTTCCTATACTTAACATTGAGGCAGAAACGCATCTGCAATCCAAAATCTGCAGCAGCCCGGAAGTATGCGTTTCTGCAAAACGCCTCCCGCTCTGGTGTGCACCAGCCCATTGAAATACATTACCCTAGCGGATCCGCACCCGCAAGCGGATCGCAAACCGCAGCAGAAACGCTCTGGTGTGCACTAGGCCATAGTGCCAGTCATCAAAGAAGACAGGTAGGGGATTTGCATAACGAATGTATGCAAATTCCCCAGCAAGAGAACAGACCAGAAACTTGCAATGGAAAGACAGGTCTCTGTTCCAGAGACCTGCAGCCCACAGACTAGAGGAATGGACAAACAGCTGTCTGCCTGTGCAGCCAGCTGAGCGGATCATCACAGCCTCGCTCTTTCTGCCTCCTATGTCTCCCCTACGTCCTTCTAAGCGTGCATGTTATGTTTAGAGTGACGTAATGTAAACAAACTCATCATTGCCATTTTGTGGCAAAATAGTAAAACTACATCTACATTTAAAAAATAAATAAACACATATTTACATAAAAAAATTACTATTTACATCCCACCCTCCCAAAAATACCCCAATAAAATGTTTATTAAAAAAAAACAAAAAGAAAAAAACATTACAATAAAAATAAACGTAAATATTTACCGAAGGGTCTAAACTTTTTAATATCCATGTAAAAATGAAATATTTCAATTTTTTTATTATAAGCTTGTAAGTAGTGATGGTTGCAAAACGGAAAAAAATTCACTTTTATTTCCAAATCCAATATTTTCGCCATACATTGTGATAGGGACATAATTTAAACGATGTAATACCCGGGATATATAGGCAAATACAATACGTGGGTTTTAATTATGGAGGCATGTATTATTTTAAAACTATAATGGCTGCAAACTGAGAAATCTTGAATTTTTTCAGTTTTTTTTTCTTATTCTTCCTGTTAAAATGCATTTACAGTAAAGTAGCTCTTAGCAAAATGTACCACCCAAAGAAAACCTAATTGGTGGTGGAAAAACCAAGGTATAGATCAGTTAATTGTGATAAGTAGTGATAAAATTATAGGCAAATGAATGGGAGGTGAAAATTGCTTGGATGCATAAAGTGAAACACGACTGAGGGCTGAAGTAGTTAAAGGGGACTCCCAGATGCCACCATAACCCCCCCCCCCCTAGGGAGTCATTGCCCCCACCGCCTCCTGGGGCACCGGAAGTGGGGAAGAGCCCCTTGTCCATGGATTGGACAAGGGCTCCGAGGAGAGGGGAAGGCTTGGCCGTCCCTCTCCTCCGGAGCCCCCCCCCATACCATGGACCATGCGGGCTGGTATAGCTCAGGGTGTGAAGCCCCAGTCGGCCGGGGCTCCGCATTCTGGCTATTCCAGCCTGCATGGGGACAGGGGGATACAGAGGCTCAGGAAAAGGACCCCATGTCATTTTTATTTTTAAATTTCAAAAAAGCACACAAAGGTTTTTAAATATTGTTTCCCACTATCTTTTTAACATATCCTGCAAATTTGGTGTTAATAGGATGTAATGGGCCTTTGCTATTAACTGCTCAAGTCGGCGGGAATTGTTTGACTAACAACTGTCATTTGCCGCATTTAAATGTATTTTCTTTTAAAATTTTAAAATCGATTTTCTCAAAAACTGTAAGGTCCCTTTGAAATGTTTTTACCCTTGTTCCCACTGTTCTTCTTAACATACCTGGCAAATGTGGTGTTCCTTCCACGTAAGGGGGCTTTGCTATTAACTACTAAAGTTGGCGGCTTTTTAATTGCAAATACTTTTTTGTTTGATATTTTAAAATCGATTTTCTCAAAAACTAAACGTTTTTTTTTTTATTTGTTATTGTTGCCACATCTCACCTTTATAATCCATGCAATTTTGGTGACCGTAGCATGTATGGGGGCTTTGCTATTAGCTAAAACGCTTTTCCGTGATCAATTAATCACACCATTTCCGGATTTTTTTTTCAAGCACGGCCGAATAGTCGAATCTGTGATTGGGCGGGTTTATCCGACCATCACTGGGCATCAGGAAGTAAGGTTTTAAGGTTAGGCATCAGGAATGGGGGTTTTAGCATTAGGCAGGGGAGTTTAAGGCTTAGGTGTCCTGGGGGGGGGGGGGGTGTTAAGGGATTGGCGTCAGGAAAGGGGTTTTAGGGATAAGCATTGGAGGGGGATGGGTTCTGTATGAGAGTAGGTTAAGTTAAGCTGTAGTAAAACATCGGCAACATCTACCAGTGTTTTACTATCGTTTTTACCACTCTAAATATTTATCATTTTCATTTGCCAGCCTATTCATGACAGTATTTATTGTCTACACTTATAACGGGTTCCCCCCATGTCCAGTGTCCTGATAGTGAGCTGTAAAGCTATACTATGCATACTAACTTTAATACTGGGGCATTCCACCACAAAAAAAAATTATTCTAGGCCCCCATCAGCTTCAGAGCACTCCAGAGTTGCAGCCACTTTAGGGCACACAGGGCCATTAAAGGACTTCCAAGGCCAAACTTAGAAAAAAAAAAGTTAGATACCTGCATCAGTTTGGAAGGCACGGAGGATGCCATCCGCGCCCTCCATGCCGTTCCCCTGAGTCTCCACCGCTCGCTATCCCCCCGAACGGCTCCCGACCGCTACAGGAAACAGCCTGTTACGTGGATTGGGAGGTTGGCCCTAAAGCTGTACAGCCGCACTCTCTGCTATGCGGACTATGCAGCCGCGGCCAGCTCCGGCGGCCATCTTTGTACAGGCTGGAGAGCCCGGGCCGTGCGGTCGGGAGCCGTTCGGGGGGCTATTGAGCGGTGGGGACCCGGCGGAACAGCACGGAGGGCGCGGATGGCGTCCTCCGTGCCTTCCAAACTGATGCATGTATCTAACTTTTAAAAAAAAAAATCTAAATTTGGCCTCGGAAGTCCTTTAAGGAACCTTGCCCAAATACTCTTTACTGTTTTTTATGTACTGGCTTAAGCCAGAATTCAAGCCCTGGTTACAGTCTCAAGCCCTGCATGAAAGGCAACAGCTTTAACCAGTAAACTATCCAGCTGCTAGCACAACCCACCAGAATTGTAATACTGGACCCCCCCACCAGCAAACTTTTATATTGCTCCCTTCACTGGCTACACCAGCTATACTAGTCGGGCAGGAGGGGGCTGGCCAAAGCACCTATACTGGGTGCAGGGGCACCGCCAGCATACAGGCGAGGCACGCCCCCGCTTGGGGCCTCACACTGCGGGGGGCACTCACGCTCCTATTTAATGCAGGTGGCTTCCCTGATCCTCCTCGCTCTTGAAGCCACTCACTTGGAACATCCTTAACATCAGCACCTGCGCTGGAAGAGGGACAAATGAGGAAGAAAGAGGGACTGTCCCTCCAAAAGAGGGACAGTTGGGAGCTATGCAGTTCACTGATCAAAGCTCTCAGTGTGTGTCATCACTACGGGCTGTGGCTGCTGAACACCCACCTCATGCTGGCCGAGTTCCTTGAAGCCTGGATGAGAACTGACGGGAGGAAGGAGCCAGGAGGTGGAGAAGGGGCGTGGCTGCCTCCGTGCACTCGGGAACTTGGAGCTTCTACTGATGCTGCCCAGACGTATGTGTGTGGGCTGAGCTTAATTAACCACTTTGCATCCAGACTTTGCATTTCCCCCTTATGTACTAGAGCAGTTATGACATTTTAGCTATGCCCCTATTTAATCAGCAATAACTTTATTCATACTTATGACACCTAAATGAAATATATATATATATATATATATATATATATATATATATATATATATATATATATATATATATATATATATATATATATATATTTTCAAGACAAACTAGGCTTTCTTTGTATGGCATTTTTTTCTCTTTTGTTTTCTATGCATTTAAAACATTTTGAAAAAAGAGGGAAAAAAAAACACATTTCTCAGTTTTACTAATTCAAGTTTAAGAATAAAAAGAGCTGCTGTAGATTAAAAAAACCACACATTTTGTTTGGCTATTTGTATCGGTTATCACAAAACTTAGATTATGTTCCCATCACAATGTATGGTGAGCATAAAATCAATCCTATTGGCTCAGGGAACATATATTCCCTTTCACCAATTAGTGCTGCATCAGATAGTGCTGGAGATGTGCATAGGAGAAAGCCCAATCTTGCACAGCCGTGCTTCAGTTCCAATTTGTCATATCTTCATGACTTAGATGAAGTCACAGAGGACATAGATATACTGTAGTGGTGAATAAAGTGGTTAAAGGGACCGTGCTGTGATAGACAAGCGCAGTATGGGAGCGCATCATAGTGCACCTTTTACTTAGGACAGGGCTGCAGGCAACGGCTTGAAGTGTCTGTCCTGAAAAAAAGTCCCCCGAGTACAGGAAGGGTTGTGCTCATCTCTGGAAGTATGGACCGACCAGTAACTTCCATATTTCTGTGTGAGAACTTAGCTGAAGGAAGCCCTGCAACCTTTTCTGCACCTCTACAGTACTCAGCAACCTCTGCCAGCCCAACAGGTATGGTTCAGAACCCTACGATGAGAAAGCCAACAGAAAGAGTGTCAGCATACCTAGTAGTTTATAAATCTGAATGAAGAGAACCCCCCCCCCCCCCAAAAAAAAAAAGAAATGGGAATAAAAAATAGAGTAAATATGAAAAGTTTATTAATATAATATAATAAAGAGGTGCCCAAATACATATAAAACAAGGTTAAAAACAATGGTAAAATGTAAACGAAGGATGAGGTTGCTTACCTCAAAAACGACAATCTCTTGGGACAGAGAAATGTATTAACCTTCCTGGCGGTAAGCCCGAGCTGAGCTCGGGCTATGCCGCCGGAAGGCACCGCTCAGGCCCCGCTGGGCCGATTTGCATACATTTTTTTTTGCTGCACGCAGCTAGCACTCTGCTAGCTGCGTGCAGTGCCCAATCGCCGCCTCTACCCGCCGATCCGCCGCTATCCGTCGCGCCGCAGCCGCCCCCCCCCCCAGACCCCGTGCGCTGCCTGGCCAATCAGTGCCAGGCAGCCCTATGGGGTGGATAGGAATCCCCTTTGATGTCACGACGTCGATGACGTCGGTGACGTCATCCCGCCCCGTCGCCATGGCGACGGGGGAAGCCCTCCAGGAGATCCCGTTCTTTGAACGGGATCTCCTGATCGCCGATCGCCGGCGGCGATCGGAGGGGCTGGGGGGATGCCGCTGAGCAGCGGCTATCATGTAGCGAGACTTTGTCTCGCTACATGAAAAAAAAAAAAATTAAAAAAAAAAAGATTTGCTGCCCCCTGGCGATTTTTTAGCAAACCGCCAGGAGGGTTAAAGCACAGGCAACACGTTTCACGGGTACAAGCCCAGGACAGACACTTCAGCGGGCTTGTACCGGTGAAATGCGTTGCCTGTTCTTCCATACATTTCTCTGTCCCAAGAGATTGCCTTTTTTGATGTAAGCCACCCCCTTTATTCCTTCTTTTGAATTTTATCATTGACACACGCAGTGGTGAGAGGGGTCTAGTCTGGTGGATGCCATAGTGAGAGTGAGCTTTTTTACTTTCAAAGAGAGCGACCATACCTAGTCCAGCTTGGACACCCCGAGTGAAGTCATGTTTATTGTCTCCACCTGCTTTAAGTGGTTGGTTGCCCCCCCTTCAGCCTACCTTAGAAAGTTGCCCTTTTATACATTTTAATTTATACCATATTTATTAAACTTACTACGCTATCTGGGCTTTTGTGTATGTTTTTGTGTCCTTTTCTTTAGGGTGCCATTACACCCCACCCCACCTAGTTTATTAATATAATATATTTTTTTTAATTGTCTGCAGATGGCACAGACTGTGGAGAGAATTTATATATGGCCTCATATGCGGCGTCGTGGGATGAAGCCATAAATGCATTTTGCAATGAGAAGAACTATTTTGAATATGGTAAAGGCGCCACCACACCTGGGGCCGTCTTTGGACACTACACAGCGGTAATCGAGATTCAACCTACAGAGTCTCTCAGTTTTTGTTTTTTTTTTACAACTGCCAGAGCTGTTAATCAGGGAGAACTGTAGTGATCAAATGGTCTCCATAAACTCTACCCATGCCAAGCACACAATCTCTCCATACATCTCATCTCTGTAAACCCGTGCCAGCCACACAATCTCTCTGTCCACCTCCTCTCTGGTCTCTATGAGCCCCTGCCAGCCACACAACCTCTCTGTGCCCCTCATCTCTGGTCTCTATGAGCCCCTGCCAGCCACACAATCTATCTGCCCCCTCATCTCTGGTCTCTATGAGCCCCTGCCAGCCACACAACCTCTCTGCCCCCCTCATCTCTGGTCTCTATAAGCCCCTGCCAGCCACACAATCTATCTGCCCCCTCATCTCTGGTCTCTATGAGCCCCTGCCAGCCACACAATCTATCTGCCCCCTCATCTCTGGTCTCTATGAGCCCCTGCCAGCCACACAACCTCTCTGCCCCCCTCATCTCTGGTCTCTATGAGCCCCTGCCAGCCACACAATCTCTCTGTCCACCTCCTCTCTGGTCTCTATAAACCTCTGCCAGCCACACAACCTCTCTGTGCCCCTCATCTCTGGTCTCTATGAGCCCCTGCCAGCCACACAATCTATCTGCCCCCTCATCTCTGGTCTCTATAACCCCCTGCCAGCCACACAACCTCTCTGTGCCCCTCATCTCTGGTCTCTATGAGCCCCTGCCAGCCACACAATCTATCTGCCCCCTCATCTCTGGTCTCTATGAGCCCCTGCCAGCCACACAATCTATCTGCCCCCTCATCTCTGGTCTCTATGAGCCCCTGCCAGCCACACAACCTCTCTGCCCCCCTCATCTCTGGTCTCTATAAGCCCCTGCCAGCCACACAATCTATCTGCCCCCTCATCTCTGGTCTCTATGAGCCCCTGCCAGCCACACAATCTATCTGCCCCCTCATCTCTGGTCTCTATAAGCCCCTGCCAGCCACACAACCTCTCTGCCCCCCTCATCTCTGGTCTCTATGAGCCCCTGCCAGCCACACAATTTATCTGCCCCCTTATCTATCTCTGGTCTCTATAAACCCCTGCCAGCCACACAATCTCTCTGTCCTCCTCATCTCTGGTCTTTACAAGCCCCTGCCAGCCACACAATCTCTCTGTCCTCCTCATCTCTGGTCTTTATGAGCCCCTGCCAGCTACACAACCTCTCTGTCCACCTCATCTCTAGTCTCTATAAACCTATGCCAGCCACGCAACCTCTCTGTCAACCTCATCTCTGGTCTCTATAAACCCCTTCCAGTCACGCAACCTCTCTGCTCCCCTTATCTCTGGTCTCTATGAGCCCCTGCCAGCCACACAACCTCTCTGCCCCCTTATCTCTGGTCTCTATGAGCCCCTGCCAGCCACACAATCTCTCTGTCCCCCTTATCTCTGGTCTCTATGAGCCCCTGCCAGCCACACAATCTATCTGCCCCCTCATCTCTGGTCTCTATGAGCCCCTGCCAGCCATTCAACCTCTCTGTCCCCCTCATCTCTGGTCTCTATGAGCCCCTGCCAGCCACGCAACCTCTCTGTCCCCCTCATCTCTGGCTTGTATAAGCCCCTGCCAGCCACAGAACCTCTCTGTCCCCCTTATCTCTGGTCTCTATGAGCCCCTGCCAGCCACACAACCTCTCTGCCCCCTTATCTCTGGTCTCTATGAGCCCCTGCCAGCCACACAATCTCTCTGTCCCCCTTATCTCTGGTCTCTATGAGCCCCTGCCAGCCACACAATCTATCTGCCCCCTCATCTCTGGTCTCTATGAGCCCCTGCCAGCCATTCAACCTCTCTGTCTCCCTCATCTCTGGTCTCTATGAGCCCCTGCCAGCCACGCAACCTCTCTGTCCCCCTCATCTCTGGTTTGTATAAGCCCCTGCCAGCCACAGAACCTCTCTGTCCCCCTTATCTCTGGTCTCTATGAGCCCCTGCCAGCCACGCAACCTCTCTGTCCCCCTCATCTCTGGTCTCTATGAGCCCCTGCCCAGCCACACAATCTCTCTGTCCCCCTCATCTCTGGTCTCTATGAGCCCCTGCCAGCCACGCAACCTCTCTGTCCCCCTCATCTCTGGTCTCTATGAGCCCCTGCCAGCCACACAATCTCTCTGTCCCCCTTATCTCTGGTCTCTATGAGCCCCTGCCAGCCACACAATCTATCTGCCCCTCATCTCTGGTCTCTATGAGCCCCTGCCAGCCACACAATCTATCTGCCCCCTCATCTCTGGTCTCTATGAGCCCCTGCCAGCCATTCAACCTCTCTGTCCCCCTCATCTCTGGTCTCTATGAGCCCCTGCCAGCCACGCAACCTCTCTGTCCCCCTCATCTCTGGCTTGTATAAGCCCCTGCCAGCCACAGAACCTCTCTGTCCCCCTTATCTCTGGTCTCTATGAGCCCCTGCCAGTCACACAACCTCTCTGCCCCCTTATCTCTGGTCTCTATGAGCCCCTGCCAGCCACACAATCTCTCTGTCCCCCTTATCTCTGGTCTCTATGAGCCCCTGCCAGCCACACAATCTATCTGCCCCTCATCTCTGGTCTCTATGAGCCCCTGCCAGCCATTTAACCTCTCTGTCCCCCTCATCTCTGGTCTCTATGAGCCCCTGCCAGCCACGCAACCTCTCTGTCCCCCTCATCTCTGGTTTGTATAAGCCCCTGCCAGCCACAGAACCTCTCTGTCCCCCTTATCTCTGGTCTCTATGAGCCCCTGCCAGCCACGCAACCTCTCTGTCCCCCTCATCTCTGGTCTCTATGAGCCCCTGCCAGCCACGCAACCTCTCTGTCCCCCTCATCTCTGGTCTCTATGAGCCCCTGCCAGCCACACAATCTCTCTGTCCCCCTCATCTCTGGGAAAAAATAGGGAAATATGTAAAGTGAACTAAAAGTCTGTCTACTCTGACTAAATTATGATTTCTGACTTCCAGCTTGTGTGGTACAACTCATACCTGGTGGGATGCGGTGTTGCCCATTGCCCCGATCATCCGCAGTACAAATTTTTCTACGTCTGCCACCACTGCCCAGCGTAAGTGTTAATCAGTCATACATTTCTGATGATTTATATTGCTTTTATTTTAAAAGGGAACCTGAAGTGAGGACCATGTAGTCTGCCATCTTTGTTTCATTTTAAGAATGCCTTTCTTTAAAGAGAATCTGTATTGTTAAAATTGCACAAAAGTAAACATCATACCTCCCAACATTTTGAGATGAGAAAGAGGGACACTTAAGCCACACTAAGCCACACCTCTACCACACCCCTAATCACGCCCCCTTCACACCCCTAGTCACGCATACCATAAAGATTTCATAAGAAAAGCATTTTATAATTTAAACTACACTGGTCCATTCTATCCTGGTTAATTTTCCTTCATAACACATGGAAATAAGAAATATATGAGTTTAAAGGATGAGTATAAAGTTTAGAGTCAATTTAACACATTTTTCAGTAGGTCTGTTCATCAGTTCTGTGAGAGGGACAAATGAGGAGGAAAGAGCGACAGGGCTCCCAAAGATGGACCGTTAGAAGATATGGGAGAGGGGGACACATAGCATGGCAGGGGACACTGGAGAGGGGGACACACAGCAGAGCAGGGGACACTGGAGAGGGGGACACACAGCATGGCAGGGGACACTGGAGAGGGGGACACACAGCAGGGCAGGGCAGGGGACACTGGAGAGGAAGACACAGCAGGGCAGGGGACACTGGAGATGGGGACACACAGCATGGCAGGGCAGGGGACACTGGAGATGGGGACACAGCATGGCAGGGGACACTGGAGAGGAAGATACAGCAGGGCAGGGGACACTGGAAAGGAAGACACAGCAGGGCAGGTGACACTGGAGAGGAAGAAACAGCAGGGCAGGGGACACTGGATATGGGGACACACAGCATGGCAGGGGACACTGGAAATGGGGACACACAGCATGGCAGGGGACACTGGAGAGGAAGACACAGCATGACAGGGGACACTGGAGAGGGGGACACACAGCATGGCAGGGCAGGGGACACTGGAGAGGAAGACACAGCAGGGCAGGGGACACTGGAGATAGGGACACACAGCATGGCAGGGCAGGGGACACTGAAGAGGAGGAAACACAGCAGGGCAGGGGACACTGGAGAGGGGGACTCACAGCATGGCAGGGGACACTGAAGAGGGGGACTCACAGCATGGCAGGTGGCACTGGAGAGGGGGACTCACAGCATGGCAGGGGGCACTGGAGAGGGGGACACACAGCATGGCAGGGGGCACTGGAGAGGGACACAGCATGGCAGGGCAGGGGACACTGGAATGGTGGACACACAGCATGGCAGGGAGGGGACACTGGAGATGGGGGACACACAGCATGGCAGGGGACACTGGAGATGGGGACACACAGCATGGCAGGGGACACTAGAGAGGAAGACACAGCAGGGCAGGGGACACTGGAGAGGGGGACACACAACATGGCAGGGGACACTGGAGAGGGGGACACAGGGCAGGGCAGGGGACACTGGAGAGGAAGACACAGCAGGGCAGGGGACACTGGAGAGAGAGACACACAGCATGGCAGGGGACATTGGAGAGGAAGACACAGCAGGGCAGGGGACACTGGAGATGGGGACACACAGCATGGCAGGGCAGGGGACACTGAAGAGGAGGAAACACAGCAGGGCAGGGGACACTGGAGGGGGGGGGACTCACAGCATGGCAGGGGACAGTGGAGAGGGGGACACACAGCATGGCAGGGGACACTGAAGAGGAGTACACACAGCATGGCAGGGGACACTGAAGAGGGGGACTCACAGCATGGCAGGTGGCACTGGAGAGGGGGACTCACAGCATGGCAGGGGGCACTGGAGAGGGGGACACACAGCATTGGAGGGGGCATTGGAGAGGGACACACAGCATGGCAGGGTAGGGGACACTGGATTGGTGGACACACAGCATGGCAGGGAGAGGACACTGGAGAGGGACAAACAGCACGGCAGGGAGGAGACACTGAGAGGGACACACAGCATGGCAGAGAGGGGACACACATGAGGCAAGGGTCAGAGCACTTATCAGTTGTGTAGCAAGGAACTGCAGGATGTAATACGCTCTGCAGGATCTCTCCTGCACTGTGCAGTCACTGTGACAAGGACCATGCCAGGCAGCTGCATTGATTCACTTGCCTCCTCCAGCAGGTTTCAGCTTCCTGCTTCCTCTCTCTGTCTGCATCATGTGCTCTGCTGGGTCTCTGAAAAAAGGGGCGGAGCTAGACGGAGCTCAGTGTCAGTCCACACAGCCAATTAGCTTCAAGCAAGCCACAAGTGTGTGTGTGAGATCATCAGACTGTCTCCAGAGCAGGAAGAGAGACAGCAGTTATGGGGATTGAGGCAGAGCAATGTAATTATCTGAAGGGCACTTAGTGTATCTGCTAAAACGGGACTGGGCGGGATCCGGGATGAGGGGGCAGAGCCCGGGATAGTCTCGCCCAAATCGGGACTGTTGGGGACTATGGTAAACATACCAGTGCGTTAGGGGACATCTCCTATTCCCCTCTGTCACAATTTCGCCGCTCCCCGCTGCATTAAAAGTGGTTAAAAACAGTTTTAAAAAGTTTGTTTATAAACAAACAAAATGGCCACCAAAACAGGAAGTAGGTTGATGTACAGTATGTCCACACATAGAAAATACATCCATACACAAGCAGGCTGTATACAGCCTTCCTTTTGAATCTCAAGAGATCATTTGTGTGTTTCTTTCCCCCTGCAGCTCTCACCCACTGAAGTGTCAGGCTGTTTCTTCCTGCAGAGTGCAGACAGCTCTGCCTGTATGTAATTCCTCAGTATGTGAAAGCCCAGCCAGCTCAGAGGAGGATTTATCCAGCTTGTAAAAGATAATAGAGCAGAGAGAAGCTGCTCTAATCCTAAATAACACACAGGCAGTGTGCAGAGATGGGCCTGGAGTGGGGAGATGCATCACAGAACAACAACACTGAAGAACTTGGCAGCCTTCCAGACACAGGCCGACAAGTCTGACAGGGGAGAGATAAGCTGATTTATTACAGAGATGGTAATGGTAGAAAGTGCTGCAGTAAGCCAGAGCACATTAAAATAGGTATAGGAACTTGTAGGATGGTAGAAAATAGGATAACATTTTTGTTACGAGTCTCTTTAAAGGATACCTTATCCCTAATTTAAATTTAAAATTGACGCCCTGTGTGTGTAGGGGTAAATGCTCATAGGCTTACCGCACCTTCCATGGCCCGACGTATTCTAAGGTTTTCAAAAGAAAACTGAAAGCAAATACTAGTGGCCGTTGTCCAAAGGACCTTTGTCACCTTACCCACAAAAAGAGGGATAGTGGGCGGGGCTAACCCTAACTGATAGTGATTTCAAAAAGTTACTGAACATATATGGGTCATCAGCCACCTTAATGTACTAAGTATCAAAAAATTGCTTTATTAAATTACAAAGGACACACATTGGCCTCAATTCACTAAGCTTATCTCCTGTCTTTAATAACGTTTCTAGAGCTGTCACCATGGTGATAAGGCATGTAGTATTCAGGAAACATTTTACCTCAGGCAAACCTAAAGTTAACTCTTCTGTCTTTAAGTTAACTCTCCAATCCTTAAAATAACTCCGGAGTTAAAGACAGGCTGTTAATTAACTGCATGTGAAAATAACTACAGAGGAGGTAAATCAACTACAGAGGAGGTGACTTAAGGAATGGAGAGATAAGATAACTCTCTCACCATGTGGAGGTAAGTTTTCTCTTGCCTTATTATCTCCAGCATGATCTTAGGGAATTGAGGCCATTATCTCATAAAATGAAAAGAATGATGGAAAAGCATAGGGATTCAATAATTTAAAATTGCACATGCAAGGCTGAATATGGCCATCAGGCAGCAGTCATTAATCATAAGCTCAATGAAACATGCAAAGGTTATTACACTCACATATTACATGCATCCCCGCACTTTCACACTGTTTATATAGTCAGTGGGGGCCCTCTTTAGAAGAAGTCACAATTTTGCTGCTATAAATGATATCCTATATTGAGGAATTTGAATGTCCCATCACTCATCCAATATTCGGAATAAGGAATAGTAGGTGAGATCCAAATAACATATAGCAGTTCATGCGTCTATATAGATGGATAAAGGATAGCTCTCACCACATTAGATAGCTGGCGTCCGCTCAACTCCCCTTATTGGTGCAACGACGTCTCGCTCTCCATGATGAAGTAGCCTAGGGAGATTGTATGTGTGGGCTATAAGAATAAGCCTCTCAACATGCTAGTCCAACTTCCCTGTTTTGCTGCAGTCTAGTTAGCTGCTCCAATGTCCAGAATAGCGGGAAGAGACAGGACGCCGCTCCATGTGTTTTACAGCTTGTGCGCGTGGCCGGCCATTCAAGCTGCGTGGGTGGAGCCAATTTTCATCTCCCATTCATTAGCCAATAACTTTATCACTCCTTATCCCAATGAATTGATCTATATCTTGTTTTTTTCCACCACTAATTAGGCTTTCATTGGGTGGTACATTTTGCTAAGAATTATTTTTTCCAAATGCATTTTAACAGGAATATTAAAAATGAAAAAAATCATTCTTTCTCAGTTTTTGGCCATTATAGCTTTGAAATAATACATGCTACCATAATTAAAGCCTATGTATTTTATTTGACCATTTGTCCCGGTTATTATACCATTTAAATTATGTCTCTATCACAATGTATGGCGCCAATATTTTCATTAGAAATAAAGGTGCATTTTTTTCAGTTTTGCATCCATCACTATTTACAAGCTTATAATTAAAAAAATAATTGCAATATACCCTTCTCTCATGCAGATTAAAAAACGTCAGACCCTTATGTAACAATTTATGTTTTTTTTTATTGTATTTTTTTTTATTATTAACCACTTTACCCCCACGCGTACGGATTTCTCCGCCCCTTTTTTCCCTCCTAAAAAACCAGGGACGGAGAAATCCGTACCTTCCGCGCTACCGCCGCTGTCCGCGCTCCCGCCGCTCGTGCGCGCGCACCCGCCGCTCGTGCACGCCGCCGCCCGCTCGCCCGGAGATCAATGAACGGGAAAATCCATTCCCGTTCGTTGATCTAAGCCCCAGAAATGATCTGCTGCTTCTTTCAGAAACAGCGAGATCATTGTAAGTCTCCCAGCCTCCTACTGCTTCCTGTAAGCGTCCTTCCGGACGCTTACAGGTCGCATGTAAACAAACACTCTGTGGCCATCTTGTGGCCAAATAGTAAACTACACCCTAAAAGCATTTTACATACAAACATTACATTTACACAATAAATTAACTCATTACCTCCCACACTCCCCAATTTTAATTTTTTTTTTGTAATTAAAAAAAAAAAATACAATAAAAAAAAAAACAAATAGTTACCTTAGGGACTGAACTTTTTAAATATTTATGTCAAGAGGGTATAACACTGTTACTTTATAAACTGCGGGCTTGTAATTAGGGATGGATGCAAAACTGAAAAAAATGCACCTTTATTTCCAAATAAAATATTGTCACCAAACATTGTGATAGGGACATAATTTAAATGGTTTTATAACCGGGACAAATGGGTTAATACATTTCATGGGTTTTAATTACAGTAGCATGCTTTATTTAAAAACTATAATGGCCGAAAACTGAAAAATAATAATTTTTTCCCACATTTTTTCCTATTTCCCCATTAAAACACATTTAGAATAAAATAATTCTTGGCATAATGTCCCACCTAAAGAAAGCCTAATTGGTGGCGAAAAAAACAAGATATAGTCCATTTCATTGGGATAAGTAATAATAAAGTTATAGACGAATGAATGGACGGAGCGCTGAAAGGTGAAAATTGCTCTGGTGGTCAGGGGGTAAAACCCCTCAGTGGTGAAGTGGTTAAAAATGTATTTGGGTATTTTTTGGAATGTGGGGGTAAACAGTTAATTTTAAATGTAATAAATTGTTTTTTTATTTTAAAAAAAATGTATTTAGATGTAGTACTACTATTTGGCCACAAGATGGCCACAGTCAATTTTTAGGGGAAGTTCATACTTCCCACGTTGCGGTACACTGCGCTGGAAGTGCCTAATGTAACGCTAGCGCAGAACTATGTTACCATGCGGGATCAATGGTGACCTGCGCCGATCTGCGTCAGCCCGAAGTCATGTTAGTCATGTTAGGCGATATGCGGCATCCCGAACTCATGATAGTCTATGGCGATGCTTAGCTGGTGGCCAGAGAGGGAACTCCACGTACTAACACGACGCTACCGCCAGTTTGTAGGGTGAAGCTAGCCTTATTCTTTCAAGTTAGACAATAAATGGTATCATCCTGATTCAACACTTCTTGCTTTTATTTATTTATTTATGTTTTTCTGGTTGGACTTAAAGGACAACTGTAGCGAGAAGAATATGGAGGCTGCCATATTTGTTTCCTTCTAAACAATACCAGTTGCCTGGCAGCCCTGCTGATCTATTTGACTGCAGTAGTATCTGAATCACACACCAGAAACAAGCATGCAGCTAATCTTGTCAGATCTGACAATAATGTCAGAAACGCCTGATCTTCTGCATGCTTGTTCAGGGGCTATGGCTAAAAGTATTAGAGGCAGAGGATCAGCAGGACAGTCAGGCAACTGGTATTGCTTAAAAGGAAATAAATATGGCAGCCTCCATATCCCTCTCGCTACAGTTGTCCTTTAAGGAATGAATGTCTTTTTTCAACCAAACTAACCCTCTGCAGTGCCATCTCTGTGCTATACTCCCCCCTGCCTCCAATCCCCTTACCATGAAGGCATTACCCCCTACCACTCCAAGTTTTGGCAAACAACTAAAGAACTGGTTTCATTACTTCCTTGAGCACTCTGCAGTGACAGCTACCGAGGGGCCTCCCTACTCCCGGGCCTGCACGCTACTGCGTCCATCCTTTCCTTCTGTAATTTCTTGTACTGGTGCTAGAGCAAATGGATTCTGTTCATTTTACATATCATTCTTTTTTCAGAGGGAATATCCAAGGTCAGACCACAACACCTTACGAAAAAGGCCCCTCCTGCGGTAAATGCCCGTCGAACTGCAAAGATAAACTGTGCAGTAAGTATTTCAGCTTCAGGTGATAGAGGTTGGCTACAGTCATTGTCATCATTCATTCTTGTCCCAATGTAATTTTTTTTTCTTATTGTTTAAAGTGTACCCAAGATGAATTCGGAGGGGGCATATGGGACACAGAGGCATGTTCCCTGCTCTATGCCATGCTTCTGTGTCCCCTAGGCGCCGCTCTCAACCCTTCCCCCCACTGTGCCCCCGCCAAAAAAAAATTACCAACATGCAGCTTGTTGGCAATTTCAAAGGGAAAGGGGCTTCCCTTGCAGAAGAGGCACTCCTGAAAAATGCCCACTCTGAGCGTCAGGAATGCACCTTCCCTCCTCTCATTGGCCCTTTGCCGCCTATCCCCCACCTATTCCCCGTCTATCTCAGCTTTGTGCTTCTTGGATGAGAGCTCTGCAGTTCTGTTTGCAGCTTTGTGACCCATGACACCTGAAAATAAATGTAAGCTATTACAGGCTTCATGGGGGCCAGGGAGCGGCGGTGGTGGGCGCTACCAAATCCAACTTATCCTTTGAATCAGGTAGTATTTTTTTTTA